>NW_020825328.1:0-43448 GCF_003286085.1 Drosophila persimilis
TGTGGTAAAAGTGGATGAGTGTAACGTCCAGAAGGAATCGTTTCCGACCCTATAAAGTATATATATTCTTGATCAGCATCAATAGCCGAGTCGATTGAGCCCTGTCTGTCTGTCCGTCAGTCCGTCTGTCCGTCCCCTTCAGCGCCTAGTGCTCAAAGACTATAAGAGCTAGAGCAACGATGTTTTGGATCCAGACTTCTGTGATATGTCACTGCTCCAAAAATATTTCAAAACTTTGCCCCGCCCACTTCCGCCCCCACAAAGGGCGAAAATCTGTGGCAGCCACAATTTCGACGATACGAGAAAACTAAAAACGCAGAATCGTAGAAGATGACTATATCTTTTAGACTGCAGAATCTGAACCAGATCGTATAATTATTATAGCCAGAATCAAGAAAATAATTTCGCTCTTTCTCGCTCTGTCTCTCTCTAACACACAGGTTTCATGGTCGGTTTTGCCAATTGCAAAATATGAGTTCAAGGATCTCAGAACCCATAAAAGCTAGAGCAACCAAATTTGGTATCCACACTCCTGTGATATCGGACCTTGACCGTTTTGTGTCAAAATTTCGACACCCCCCTTCCGCCCCCGCAAAGGACGAAAATCTGGGGCAACCACAAATCTCAGAGACTATTAAGGCTAGAGTAACCAAATTTGGTATCCTTACTCCTGTTAGATCTCACTATAAAACGTATATCTCAGAATTTCGCCCCACCCCCTTACGCCCCCACAAAGGACGAAAATCTGTTGCATCCACAATATTGCAGATTCGAGAAAACTAAAAACACAGAATCATAGAGAATGACCATATCTATCAGATTGCTAAATCTGGATCAGGATGTCTCTCTCGCACGCAATCTTTGTCGTGTCGTTTAATATTAGCAGCGTCAGCCGGAGGAGAGCCATACTGACTTAGTATCGGGTATAACCGTAGAGTTGCGGTGTCCGCAACCGATACTCAAAATGAGTATTGGGGTATATTAGATTTGTGGTAAAAGTGGATGAGTGTAACGTCCAGAAGGAATCGTTTCCGACCCTATAAAGTATATATATTCTTGATCAGCATCAATAGCCGAGTCGATTGAGCCCTGTCTGTCTGTCCGTCAGTCCGTCTGTCCGTCCCCTTCAGCGCCTAGTGCTCAAAGACTATAAGAGCTAGAGCAACGATGTTTTGGATCCAGACTTCTGTGATATGTCACTGCTCCAAAAATATTTCAAAACTTTGCCCCGCCCACTTCCGCCCCCACAAAGGGCGAAAATCTGTGGCAGCCACAATTTCGACGATACGAGAAAACTAAAAACGCAGAATCGTAGAAGATGACTATATCTTTTAGACTGCAGAATCTGAACCAGATCGTATAATTATTATAGCCAGAATCAAGAAAATAATTTCACTCTTTCTCGCTCTGTCTCTCTCTAACACACAGGTTTCATGGTCGGTTTTGCCAATTGCAAAATATGAGTTCAAGGATCTCAGAACCCATAAAAGCTAGAGCAACCAAATTTGGTATCCACACTCCTGTGATATCGGACCTTGACCGTTTTGTGTCAAAATTTCGACACCCCCCTTCCGCCCCCGCAAAGGACGAAAATCTGGGGCAACCACAAATCTCAGAGACTATTAAGGCTAGAGTAACCAAATTTGGTATCCTCACTCCTGTTAGATCTCACTATAAAACGTATATCTCAGAATTTCGCCCAACCCCCTTCCGCCCCCACAAAGGACGAAAATCTGTTGCATCCACAATATTGCAGATTCGAGAAAACTAAAAACACAGAATCATAGAGAATGACCATATCTATCAGATTGCTAAATCTGGATCAGATGTCTCTCTCGCACGCAATCTTTGTCGTGTCGTTTAATATTAGCGGCGTCTGCCGGAGGAGAGCCATACTGACTTAGTATCGGGTATAACCGTAGAGTTGCGGTGTCCGCAGCAACTCACAACGTTCCCCCTCGTTATACCCGATACTCAAAATGAGTATTGGGGTATATTAGATTTGTGGTAAAAGTGGATGTGTGTAACGTCCAGAAGGAATCGTTTCCGACCCTATAAAGTATATATATTCTTGATCAGCATCAATAGCCGAGTCGATTGAGCCCTGTCTGTCTGTCCGTCCGTCCGTCTGTCCGTCTGTCCGTCCGTCCGTCTGTCCGTCCCCTTCAGCGCCTAATGCTCAAAGACTATAAGAGCTAGAGCAACGATGTTTTGGATCCAGACTTCTGTGATATGTCACTGCTCCAAAAATATTTCAAAACTTTGCCCCGCCCACTTCCGCCCCCACAAAGGGCGAAAATCTGTGGCATCCACAATTTCGACGATACGAGAAAACTAAAAACGCAGAATCGTAGAAGATGACTATATCTTCTAGAGTGCAAAATCTGAACCAGATCGTATAATTATTACAGCCAGCATCAAGAAAACAATTTCATTTTTTCTCGCCCTGTCTCTCTCTAACACACACGTAGCATAGGCAGCTTTGCTTAGAGTAAAACATTAGCGCCTAGATCTCAGAGACTATAAAAGCTAGAGCAACCAAATTTGGTATCCACACTCCTAATATATCAGACCGAGACGAGTTTGTTTCAAAATTTCGCCACACCCCCTTCCGCCCCCGCAAAGGATGCAAATCTGGGGATATTCACAAATCTCAGAGAGTATTAAGGCTAGAGTAACCAAATTTAGTGTCTGTACTCCTTTTAGATCTCACTATAAAACGTATATCTCAAAATTTCGCCCCACCCCCTTCCGCCCACACAAAGGACGAAAATCTGTTGCATCCACAATATTGCACCTTCGAGAAAACTAAAAACGCAGAATTATAAATAATGACCATATCTATCAGGTTGCTGAATCTGGATCAGATCAGATCATTTTTATAGCCAAAAGGAACAAATCAATTTCCACTGGCTACGCAGCGCCCGACGTCACGCTCAGACTGATTTTCTGTCTCTCTCGCACGCACTCTTTGTCGTGTCGTTTAATATTAGCGGCGACTGCCGGAGGAGAGCCATACTGACTTAGTATCGGGTATAACCGTAGAGTTGCGGTGTCCGCAGCAACTCACAACGTTCCCCCTCGTTTTTTTTTTGATCAACTGTTCCACTTAGCGCCACAAAACATAACGGAATCCCGGAGTTCCTGCTCGGGCGCCATCTGTAAGGAAGCGATCCTGGGCTGGGGTACATATCTCAGTCTACTCCAGGGTCGAAATTACAGTAATATTTATAATTTGCCGGGACTCCGTATTTCGGACCGACGATGGGGACGGGGCGGCATTCCCGCGGACGGGAGCGATCGTAGCGTGGGACGTGGCAGTCGAATAGCGCCTTCCGGACTCCACCGAACTCAGAATCAATACGGAGGTCTTTACTATGTGATAATACCGACAGGGGTCGCCGAGAGTACTTAGGCTATCGCCGGACAGTACTTACGGGACCCCGCCGGCCTGAGAGTTACTACGCAGCGGAAAGGGGGACTTTGCTATGCGGAAATACCGACACGTATCGCCGAGAGTACCTAGGCTATCGCCCGGCGGTACTTACGGGGCCTTGTCGGCCGAAGAATTACTACGACGCGGAAAAGGGGGACTTTGCTATGCGGAAATACCGACAAGTATCGCCGAGAGTACCTAGGCTATCGCCGGGCGGTACTTACGGGACCCCGCCGGCCTAAGAATTACTACGACGCGGAAGGGGGACTTTGCTATGCGGAAATACCGACAAGTATCGCCGAGAGTACCTAGGCTATCGCCGGACGGTACTTACGGGACCCTGTCGGCCTAAGAATTACTACGACGCGGAAAAGGGGGACTTTGCTATGCGGAAATACCGACAAGTATAGCAGAGAGTACTTAGGCTATCGCCGGACGGTACTTACGGGACCCTGTCGGCCTAAGAATTACTACGACGCGGAAAAGGGGGACTTTGCTATGCGGAAATACCGACAAGTATCGCCGAGAGTACCGGCTATCGCCGGACGGTACTTACGGGACCCTGTCGGCCTAAGAATTACTACGACGCGGAAGGGGGACTTTGCTATGCGGAAATACCGACAAGTATCGCCGAGAGTACCTAGGCTATCGCCGGACGGTACTTACGGGACGCTGACGGACTAAGAATTACTACGACGCGGAAAAGGGGACTTTGCTATGCGGAAATACCGACAAGTATTGCAGAGAGTACCTAGACTATCGCCGGACGGTACTTACGGGACCCTGTCAGCCTAAGAATTACTACGACGCGGAAAGGGGGACTTTGCTATGCGGAAATACCGACAAGTATGGCCGAGAGTACCTAGGCTATCGGCGGACGGTACTTACGGGACCCTGTCGGCCTAAGAGATACTACGAGGGTCAGGGATATCGACAAGCTTCACCGATAGTGCCTAGGAAATCGCCGGATAGCACTCACGGGACACTATCGGGCTAAACATTACTGCGAAAGTCTTTATCATACAGGGCAGGTATCGCCGAGAGGGCTTAGGCAATCGCCGGACAGCCCCGTCGGGACCCAGGGAACTACGGGAATCAGGCGAGACACCAACAGGCGTCACCGGGGACGCTTAGACGATCGTCGGATAGCGGCTTTGGGACCCTGCGGGGTCACAAACTACGGGAGGGAATTAGGCGGAGGGAACGCCGACAGGTGTCACCGAGAACGCCTAGGCAATCGCCGGACAGCGGCCTCAGGATCCTGTCGGGCTACGAACTACTGGATGGAATCACGCAGACTCGGGCAAGAGGCGGGAGGAAGGGCAGAGAAGATGAAGCCCCGGGCCTCCAGGTTCCCTAGTGTCTAGATTGTTGGTGGTCGGGCTATGTTTCTGTTATATTCGTTACATTTCACTTTATTCTTTATTTGTTCCCTACCTATCGCATCGCTCAGCAGCCCGTATACACGCCTAGAGACTAGCTTACCCCTGAACTCCCACGCTTGTACTCGTCGAAAGCCTCCTCTTCCCCGTGGGTGCAGCGTAGATGCAGGATCTCCTCTCCGTAAGTGTAATATCGATGCAGGGTCTTCTCCCCGTAAGCGCAGCGTCGATGCAGGATCTTCCCCGTGTCACTGATAGCGTTGGCGTGGATCCGGGCCGCCACGTGTTTTTACTTTTTCCAAGCCACTCGAATTTTTCCGCGAACACGTCCGACTCCTACGACTGCTCCCAATCGAATCTCTTCTATCCACGTTTTTTCCTCCAGCCTCAGAACTCTCCCGATCCAGCGTCAGCGTGGGCGGTCAACGTCGTCATTCTCGCGGCGGCAGAGGGCTGGCGCCGTCGTTCGGCGTATATGCTGCGCCGGTGACTCTTGTCTCTCCTTTTCGCTGCTGGCGCGTCGTTACTCGGTTTTGGTTTTCCGCGTTTCTCTTCTGCCGTTGCTGCTGTGGGCTTACCGTTTCGGCGCTTCGTTGCTGCGTCGACGCTGGCGCAATGTCGCGAACGCAGCAATGCTGAGTGATGTAGATTTCTACAAGCACAAGGCCGAGTACATTGCGCGCCAACTAAAGGCCATGGATCGCTTTCTCACCAAGGAAGAGCTTGCCGAGTTAGATGAGGCAGAACTTCAAGCTCGCTTAGAGCAAATCAAGCGAATGAATGCGGATTTCGATGCCTCTCAAACGAGACTTGAAAGGCTGGATTTCCTGCAGTTAGCCCATGATGCCCGGCTGGACTTTTCGAATGTTTATGTTCAGAATTCCACTCGATGTTCTCGACAATGGTGCACAAAGACCACCGTATACCAATCATCGAAAATGTCTAGATGGTGCTGCGCTGGATACGATTCGTTCCTTGGAACTTTCTGAGGAGAATTACGACAAGGCGTTGAATTTACTACTGTTGCGATTCGATAATAAACTGTTACATTTTCAGGCACACGTCAAGGCTATTTTCGGGCTGAAAGGGGTGGAGAAGGGTTCGGCTATCGGCTTGCGCGCGCTCAGCGACAAAATCAATTCGCACTTGCGTGCACTTCAGACCTTGGCGACCCCGCAGGAGATTTCCGATGGGTTGCTGATCTTCATCATAGGCACGAAATTGGACCACAAGACCAAGGAGAAATGGGAAGAGAACTTGCCGACGTCAGGATTGCCTCGGTGGTCAAGCATGGCCTCATTCTTGGAAGCAAGATGTCGGAATCTGGAAAATTTGGTATCGGCTATAGGAACAATTCCTAGCCAGCAGGTGAGAGAAAGTAAACCTAGCACCCTAATCACCTCCATTAACTATCATAATAGCTCAACATGCAAGTATTGCAAATCCTCCGATCACTACATATCCCGATGCCAGGCATTTCTAGATCTCCCTGTTTTTTCTCGATACAAGGAGGTGAAGAAGCGCCATTTATGTCTAAACTGCCTTAACAAAGGCCATTCATTGCAACGCTGCAAGTCAGGGGCATGTAGAAATTGCCAAGCCAAGCATCACACACTGCTCCACATGCAGTTGGGCGATTACGCTGAGTTGCCGTCGCCGAGCACGGAATCGACCCAGCATGATCCTGCGAGTGCCCTAGTAGCAAGCAATTATACTAGCCCTCCCCCCTCGAATCAGAAATCTCTGCCTAGCCAAAACGTGCTGCTAGCTACCGCAATCGTATATGTCAGGGGCAGTTTTGGATCGCTTATTCCATGTCGTGCCTGTAACGAACCCAAAAGGGTTCGCTACAACGCCTCTCCCAACGCCCTATAAAAACCCAGGCTACTAAATTACAACACCTCGCCCAAAGTGATTTACTACGCGAACACCCCCCCTCCACACATAGCCGCCGATTGACTGGCGCCGTCTTCGTAACGCTGACCCAACATCAGGTCACGCTGACTTCCACCACTCCAGACCAAGCAACGGGCCAAGCGCAGTCTTCCGGGTTCATCGGCTACAAAACGATGACACCGCGGAAGCCCACGACGAGCCCCAACGGCAAACCCGCCGGCTCGCCAAAAACACGAAGAGGCAGAACTAGGTCAACCCGCGATCGCCAGAACAGCGAAGTGCACCCCAACACGGAAGTGCACTTTCGAACCCGCTGACACAGCGCCCATCGGCGTATAAATAGACGCCGACTGGAAACCAGAAGACAACTTACGCAGAGATCGGGCTCGCAGTACGATCGTCGTACCGAAACTTACGCAGAGGTCCGGCTCACGGTACGGTCGTTGTACCAAAACTTACGCAGAGATCCGGCTCACAGCGCGGTCGTCGTACCAAAGCTTACGCGGAGACCCAGCCCGGTGTACAGACGCGGCACCCGGAACCCACCAGAAGACATCGACGCCCCACTAACAGGAAAAGCGCAAGCCCAGCGAAACAGCCAACTCAAGTGACGATCGGAGCGATGGAATCCCACACAGAGGAACAGGCCAGCGGGTATTACCCTGGAGAATTCGTCGCCAACCCAGGGGTGAGTACCGGCTAGATACACAAACGTCGCCGAGAGGAGCTGGAGTCCTTCGCGCAGGAATTCGGATTCAGTCGCGAGGGGAACGTGGAAGGTTTGCGGAGGAGTTTCGCCGAACTAGTCGCCGGGCCCCTCGAACACGATGCCTGGGTCAGGTTGGCGGAGCCCGAGCGGCAGTACGCCAGATCGCCAGGACGAGCCCGATCGCCCCAACCCGACACCTCAGCACCAACAGAGAAGCGGAAGACGGACCCCAAACTCAGCCTACAAGTTCCAGGATTCATGGAAGACAAAGCCAGCACCTCACCGACATCGATAACCGCCGAAGATCTACCGAAGCCCCCGCCCCCGGAGCCAAGGCCTTCGCCCATGAGAAGGATCTTGCCGACAGCAGGAGGAAATGGCCCCACAGACGGCCACTACTACAGTCACGACGCGCCGATGGCGGAGCGGATCCGAAAGTGGGGAATCCAGTTCGACGGGCAGGACGACCCGCTGTCGTTCGTCGAGCTACCGGAAGAGCGTGCCCTCTCGTACGGGGTAGACATGAACTACGTGCCGCGGGCCATGGCAGAGCTCCTCACCGACCGAGCCAACCGTTGGTTCCGCATCAGCCGACTCCAGAGCGCATCATGGCCTTTTTCCTGCCTCCCCGGTACTTCGAGCAATTGGAAGACCAGATCAGGGACCGCAAACAAGCGGTGGGCTCCGGTTGCTCATGCACCACGCCGGGTACGACGAAGCCAAGGAACTTAGCCGGATCTATGACAACACCCTCCCGGCGTACCAGCTGTATGTGCGAAGGCACGAACTGAGAAGTCTGACGCAACTGACAATGTTGGCCACAGAATTCGAGAGTATCCAGGAGCGGAGCATACCGGCGACCCTCATCCCCCCTCGACAACCACCTAGGTACACACGGCCAGCGGCACAACAAGTGCATAACGAAAACGGGGCGAATCGGGCCCAATACCGAAAGCCCCACTGGAACACCTCGGAACCCGCAAGGAAGCCGCACCAAGCCGGCGCTTCAGCACAGGAAGCGGTACATCGAATGATCACCACCCCCATCGACAACCCACACGCAGCCTGTCGACGCTGCGGAGAAGCGGGACATGTATCTCGCGACTGCACCAACCCATCGATCCTCTTCTGTTGGGAATGCGGCAAGCGCGGAACACGCACCGTGGGCTGTTGCCGCCAGGACCCGTCGGGAAACGACTCGCGTCCCCAGCTGACACGGGAACAGCCGGGCACGACGCTTCCTCAGACAACCAACTAAGAAACCCGCTACAAGTACACGACGGCCGGATAGTGGCGAGGGTGACCATCGGAGAGCGGCGCACGGAAGCCACGGTCGACACCGGGGCGTCCCGAAGTTTCATCAACGCCGACCTCGCCCGCCAACTCGGCCACGACAACGACCTGCGCGACGCTCGCATACCGATACGCCTAGCCGACGGCTCAGCACGCGAGATAACTCAGATCTTGCTAGCGCGCGTCAAACTAGACGAGCAAGAGGTACAGATGCCGCTCTTGGTGCTGCCCAACATGCTAGAGCAAGCCATCATAGGGATGGATTTCCTGTGCGCCATCGAAACCACAATACAATGTGGCAACACACGCCTCCATCTTCAAGGCTCCCGACGCCCCCTCCCAAACACGCCGATGATCACCGCCAGCCAAGTACACACCCACGGACCCCAGAACTTGAGACGCAGAATCGTAGAAGATGACTATATCTTTTAGACTGCAGAATCTGAACCAGATCGTATAATTATTATAGCCAGAATCAAGAAAATAATTTCGCTCTTTCTCGCTCTGTCTCTCTCTAACACACAGGTTTCATGGTCGGTTTTGCCAATTGCAAAATATGAGTTCAAGGATCTCAGAACCCATAAAAGCTAGAGCAACCAAATTTGGTATCCACACTCCTGTGATATCGGACCTTGACCGTTTTGTGTCAAAATTTCGACACCCCCCTTCCGCCCCCGCAAAGGACGAAAATCTGGGGCAACCACAAATCTCAGAGACTATTAAGGCTAGAGTAACCAAATTTGGTATCCTTACTCCTGTTAGATCTCACTATAAAACGTATATCTCAGAATTTCGCCCCACCCCCTTACGCCCCCACAAAGGACGAAAATCTGTTGCATCCACAATATTGCAGATTCGAGAAAACTAAAAACACAGAATCATAGAGAATGACCATATCTATCAGATTGCTAAATCTGGATCAGATGTCTCTCTCGCACGCAATCTTTGTCGTGTCGTTTAATATTAGCAGCGTCTGCCGGAGGAGAGCCATACTGACTTAGTATCGGGTATAACCGTAGAGTTGCGGTGTCCGCAACCGATACTCAAAATGAGTATTGGGGTATATTAGATTTGTGGTAAAAGTGGATGAGTGTAACGTCCAGAAGGAATCGTTTCCGACCCTATAAAGTATATATATTCTTGATCAGCATCAATAGCCGAGTCGATTGAGCCCTGTCTGTCTGTCCGTCAGTCCGTCTGTCCGTCCCCTTCAGCGCCTAGTGCTCAAAGACTATAAGAGCTAGAGCAACGATGTTTTGGATCCAGACTTCTGTGATATGTCACTGCTCCAAAAATATTTCTAAACTTTGCCCCGCCCACTTCCGCCCCCACAAAGGGCGAAAATCTGTGGCAGCCACAATTTCGACGATACGAGAAAACTAAAAACGCAGAATCGTAGAAGATGACTATATCTTTTAGACTGCAGAATCTGAACCAGATCGTATAATTATTATAGCCAGAATCAAGAAAATAATTTCACTCTTTCTCGCTCTGTCTCTCTCTAACACACAGGTTTCATGGTCGGTTTTGCCAATTGCAAAATATGAGTTCAAGGATCTCAGAACCCATAAAAGCTAGAGCAACCAAATTTGGTATCCACACTCCTGTGATATCGGACCTTGACCGTTTTGTGTCAAAATTTCGACACCCCCCTTCCGCCCCCGCAAAGGACGAAAATCTGGGGCAACCACAAATCTCAGAGACAATTAAGGCTAGAGTAACCAAATTTGGTATCCTCACTCCTGTTAGATCTCACTATAAAACGTATATCTCAGAATTTCGCCCAACCCCCTTCCGCCCCCACAAAGGACGAAAATCTGTTGCATCCACAATATTGCAGATTCGAGAAAACTAAAAACACAGAATCATAGAGAATGACCATATCTATCAGATTGCTAAATCTGGATCAGATGTCTCTCTCGCACGCAATCTTTGTCGTGTCGTTTAATATTAGCGGCGTCTGCCGGAGGAGAGCCATACTGACTTAGTATCGGGTATAACCGTAGAGTTGCGGTGTCCGCAGCAACTCACAACGTTCCCCCTCGTTATACCCGATACTCAAAATGAGTATTGGGGTATATTAGATTTGTGGTAAAAGTGGATGTGTGTAACGTCCAGAAGGAATCGTTTCCGACCCTATAAAGTATATATATTCTTGATCAGCATCAATAGCCGAGTCGATTGAGCCCTGTCTGTCTGTCCGTCCGTCCGTCTGTCCGTCTGTCCGTCCGTCCGTCTGTCCGTCCCCTTCAGCGCCTAATGCTCAAAGACTATAAGAGCTAGAGCAACGATGTTTTGGATCCAGACTTCTGTGATATGTCACTGCTCCAAAAATATTTCAAAACTTTGCCCCGCCCACTTCCGCCCCCACAAAGGGCGAAAATCTGTGGCATCCACAATTTCGACGATACGAGAAAACTAAAAACGCAGAATCGTAGAAGATGACTATATCTTCTAGAGTGCAAAATCTGAACCAGATCGTATAATTATTACAGCCAGCATCAAGAAAACAATTTCATTTTTTCTCGCCCTGTCTCTCTCTAACACACACGTAGCATAGGCAGCTTTGCTTAGAGTAAAACATTAGCGCCTAGATCTCAGAGACTATAAAAGCTAGAGCAACCAAATTTGGTATCCACACTCCTAATATATCAGACCGAGACGAGTTTGTTTCAAAATTTCGCCACACCCCCTTCCGCCCCCGCAAAGGATGCAAATCTGGGGATATTCACAAATCTCAGAGAGTATTAAGGCTAGAGTAACCAAATTTAGTGTCTGTACTCCTTTTAGATCTCACTATAAAACGTATATCTCAAAATTTCGCCCCACCCCCTTCCGCCCACACAAAGGACGAAAATCTGTTGCATCCACAATATTGCACCTTCGAGAAAACTAAAAACGCAGAATTATAAATAATGACCATATCTATCAGGTTGCTGAATCTGGATCAGATCAGATCATTTTTATAGCCAAAAGGAACAAATCAATTTCCACTGGCTACGCAGCGCCCGACGTCACGCTCAGACTGATTTTCTGTCTCTCTCGCACGCACTCTTTGTCGTGTCGTTTAATATTAGCGGCGACTGCCGGAGGAGAGCCATACTGACTTAGTATCGGGTATAACCGTAGAGTTGCGGTGTCCGCAGCAACTCACAACGTTCCCCCTCGTTTTTTTTTGATCAACTGTTCCACTTAGCGCCACAAAACATAACGGAATCCCGGAGTTCCTGCTCGGGCGCCATCTGTAAGGAAGCGATCCTGGGCTGGGGTACATATCTCAGTCTACTCCAGGGTCGAAATTACAGTAATATTTATAATTTGCCGGGACTCCGTATTTCGGACCGACGATGGGGACGGGGCGGCATTCCCGCGGACGGGAGCGATCGTAGCGTGGGACGTGGCAGTCGAATAGCGCCTTCCGGACTCCACCGAACTCAGAATCAATACGGAGGTCTTTACTATGTGATAATACCGACAGGGGTCGCCGAGAGTACTTAGGCTATCGCCGGACAGTACTTACGGGACCCCGCCGGCCTGAGAGTTACTACGCAGCGGAAAGGGGGACTTTGCTATGCGGAAATACCGACACGTATCGCCGAGAGTACCTAGGCTATCGCCCGGCGGTACTTACGGGGCCTTGTCGGCCGAAGAATTACTACGACGCGGAAAAGGGGGACTTTGCTATGCGGAAATACCGACAAGTATCGCCGAGAGTACCTAGGCTATCGGCGGACGGTACTTACGGGACCCTGTCGGCCTAAGAGATACTACGAGGGTCAGGGATATCGACAAGCTTCACCGATAGTGCCTAGGAAATCGCCGGATAGCACTCACGGGACACTATCGGGCTAAACATTACTGCGAAAGTCTTTATCATACAGGGCAGGTATCGCCGAGAGGGCTTAGGCAATCGCCGGACAGCCCCGTCGGGACCCAGGGAACTACGGGAATCAGGCGAGACACCAACAGGCGTCACCGGGGACGCTTAGACGATCGTCGGATAGCGGCTTTGGGACCCTGCGGGGTCACAAACTACGGGAGGGAATTAGGCGGAGGGAACGCCGACAGGTGTCACCGAGAACGCCTAGGCAATCGCCGGACAGCGGCCTCAGGATCCTGTCGGGCTACGAACTACTGGATGGAATCACGCAGACTCGGGCAAGAGGCGGGAGGAAGGGCAGAGAAGATGAAGCCCCGGGCCTCCAGGTTCCCTAGTGTCTAGATTGTTGGTGGTCGGGCTATGTTTCTGTTATATTCGTTACATTTCACTTTATTCTTTATTTGTTCCCTACCTATCGCATCGCTCAGCAGCCCGTATACACGCCTAGAGACTAGCTTACCCCTGAACTCCCACGCTTGTACTCGTCGAAAGCCTCCTCTTCCCCGTGGGTGCAGCGTAGATGCAGGATCTCCTCTCCGTAAGTGTAATATCGATGCAGGGTCTTCTCCCCGTAAGCGCAGCGTCGATGCAGGATCTTCCCCGTGTCACTGATAGCGTTGGCGTGGATCCGGGCCGCCACGTGTTTTTACTTTTTCCAAGCCACTCGAATTTTTCCGCGAACACGTCCGACTCCTACGACTGCTCCCAATCGAATCTCTTCTATCCACGTTTTTTCCTCCAGCCTCAGAACTCTCCCGATCCAGCGTCAGCGTGGGCGGTCAACGTCGTCATTCTCGCGGCGGCAGAGGGCTGGCGCCGTCGTTCGGCGTATATGCTGCGCCGGTGACTCTTGTCTCTCCTTTTCGCTGCTGGCGCGTCGTTACTCGGTTTTGGTTTTCCGCGTTTCTCTTCTGCCGTTGCTGCTGTGGGCTTACCGTTTCGGCGCTTCGTTGCTGCGTCGACGCTGGCGCAATGTCGCGAACGCAGCAATGCTGAGTGATGTAGATTTCTACAAGCACAAGGCCGAGTACATTGCGCGCCAACTAAAGGCCATGGATCGCTTTCTCACCAAGGAAGAGCTTGCCGAGTTAGATGAGGCAGAACTTCAAGCTCGCTTAGAGCAAATCAAGCGAATGAATGCGGATTTCGATGCCTCTCAAACGAGACTTGAAAGGCTGGATTTCCTGCAGTTAGCCCATGATGCCCGGCTGGACTTTTCGAATGTTTATGTTCAGAATTCCACTCGATGTTCTCGACAATGGTGCACAAAGACCACCGTATACCAATCATCGAAAATGTCTAGATGGTGCTGCGCTGGATACGATTCGTTCCTTGGAACTTTCTGAGGAGAATTACGACAAGGCGTTGAATTTACTACTGTTGCGATTCGATAATAAACTGTTACATTTTCAGGCACACGTCAAGGCTATTTTCGGGCTGAAAGGGGTGGAGAAGGGTTCGGCTATCGGCTTGCGCGCGCTCAGCGACAAAATCAATTCGCACTTGCGTGCACTTCAGACCTTGGCGACCCCGCAGGAGATTTCCGATGGGTTGCTGATCTTCATCATAGGCACGAAATTGGACCACAAGACCAAGGAGAAATGGGAAGAGAACTTGCCGACGTCAGGATTGCCTCGGTGGTCAAGCATGGCCTCATTCTTGGAAGCAAGATGTCGGAATCTGGAAAATTTGGTATCGGCTATAGGAACAATTCCTAGCCAGCAGGTGAGAGAAAGTAAACCTAGCACCCTAATCACCTCCATTAACTATCATAATAGCTCAACATGCAAGTATTGCAAATCCTCCGATCACTACATATCCCGATGCCAGGCATTTCTAGATCTCCCTGTTTTTTCTCGATACAAGGAGGTGAAGAAGCGCCATTTATGTCTAAACTGCCTTAACAAAGGCCATTCATTGCAACGCTGCAAGTCAGGGGCATGTAGAAATTGCCAAGCCAAGCATCACACACTGCTCCACATGCAGTTGGGCGATTACGCTGAGTTGCCGTCGCCGAGCACGGAATCGACCCAGCATGATCCTGCGAGTGCCCTAGTAGCAAGCAATTATACTAGCCCTCCCCCCTCGAATCAGAAATCTCTGCCTAGCCAAAACGTGCTGCTAGCTACCGCAATCGTATATGTCAGGGGCAGTTTTGGATCGCTTATTCCATGTCGTGCCTGTAACGAACCCAAAAGGGTTCGCTACAACGCCTCTCCCAACGCCCTATAAAAACCCGGCTACTAAATTACAACACCTCGCCCAAAGTGATTTACTACGCGAACACCCCCCCTCCACACATAGCCGCCGATTGACTGGCGCCGTCTTCGTAACGCTGTCCCAACATCAGGTCACGCTGACTTCCACCACTCCAGACCAAGCAACGGGCCAAGCGCAGTCTTCCGGGTTCATCGGCTACAAAACGATGACACCGCGGAAGCCCACGACGAGCCCCAACGGCAAACCCGCCGGCTCGCCAAAAACACGAAGAGGCAGAACTAGGTCAACCCGCGATCGCCAGAACAGCGAAGTGCACCCCAACACGGAAGTGCACTTTCGAACCCGCTGACACAGCGCCCATCGGCGTATAAATAGACGCCGACTGGAAACCAGAAGACAACTTACGCAGAGATCGGGCTCGCAGTACGATCGTCGTACCGAAACTTACGCAGAGGTCCGGCTCACGGTACGGTCGTTGTACCAAAACTTACGCAGAGATCCGGCTCACAGCGCGGTCGTCGTACCAAAGCTTACGCGGAGACCCAGCCCGGTGTACAGACGCGGCACCCGGAACCCACCAGAAGACATCGACGCCCCACTAACAGGAAAAGCGCAAGCCCAGCGAAACAGCCAACCCAAGTGACGATCGGAGCGATGGAATCCCACACAGAGGAACAGGCCAGCGGGTATTACCCTGGAGAATTCGTCGCCAACCCAGGGGTGAGTACCGGCTGGATACACAAACGTCGCCGAGAGGAGCTGGAGTCCTTCGCGCAGGAATTCGGATTCAGTCGCGAGGGGAACGTGGAAGGTTTGCGGAGGAGTTTCGCCGAACTAGTCGCCGGGCCCCTCGAACACGATGCCTGGGTCAGGTTGGCGGAGCCCGAGCGGCAGTACGCCAGATCGCCAGGACGAGCCCGATCGCCCCAACCCGACACCTCAGCACCAACAGAGAAGCGGAAGACGGACCCCAAACTCAGCCTACAAGTTCCAGGATTCATGGAAGACAAAGCCAGCACCTCACCGACATCGATAACCGCCGAAGATCTACCGAAGCCCCCGCCCCCGGAGCCAAGGCCTTCGCCCATGAGAAGGATCTTGCCGACAGCAGGAGGAAATGGCCCCACAGACGGCCACTACTACAGTCACGCCGCGCCGATGGCGGAGCGGATCCGAAAGTGGGGAATCCAGTTCGACGGGCAGGACGACCCGCTGTCGTTCGTCGAGCTACCGGAAGAGCGTGCCCTCTCGTACGGGGTAGACATGAACTACGTGCCGCGGGCCATGGCAGAGCTCCTCACCGACCGAGCCAACCGTTGGTTCCGCACCAGCCGACTCCAGAGCGCATCATGGGCCGATTCCCGCCAGGAATTCCTAGCCTTTTTCCTGCCTCCCCGGTACTTCGAGCAATTGGAAGACCAGATCAGGGACCGCAAACAAGCGGTGGGCTCCGGTTGCTCATGCACCACGCCGGGTACGACGAAGCCAAGGAACTTAGCCGGATCTATGACAACACCCTCCCGGCGTACCAGCTGTATGTGCGAAGGCACGAACTGAGAAGTCTGACGCAACTGACAATGTTGGCCACAGAATTCGAGAGTATCCAGGAGCGGAGCATACCGGCGACCCTCATCCCCCCTCGACAACCACCTAGGTACACACGGCCAGCGGCACAACAAGTGCATAACGAAAACGGGGCGAATCGGGCCCAATACCGAAAGCCCCACTGGAACACCTCGGAACCCGCAAGGAAGCCGCACCAAGCCGGCGCTTCAGCACAGGAAGCGGTACATCGAATGATCACCACCCCCATCGCCAACCCACACGCAGCCTGTCGACGCTGCGGAGAAGCGGGACATGTATCTCGCGACTGCACCAACCCATCGATCCTCTTCTGTTGGGAATGCGGCAAGCGCGGAACACGCACCGTGGGCTGTTGCCGCCAGGACCCGTCGGGAAACGACTCGCGTCCCCAGCTGACACGGGAACAGCCGGGCACGACGCTTCCTCAGACAACCAACTAAGAAACCCGCTACAAGTACACGACGGCCGGATAGTGGCGAGGGTGACCATCGGAGAGCGGCGCACGGAAGCCACGGTCGACACCGGGGCGTCCCGAAGTTTCATCAACGCCGACCTCGCCCGCCAACTCGGCCACGACAACGACCTGCGCGACGCTCGCATACCGATACGCCTAGCCGACGGCTCAGCACGCGAGATAACTCAGATCTTGCTAGCGCGCGTCAAACTAGACGAGCAAGAGGTACAGATGCCGCTCTTGGTGCTGCCCAACATGCTAGAGCAAGCCATCATAGGGATGGATTTCCTGTGCGCCATCGAAACCACAATACAATGTGGCAACACACGCCTCCATCTTCAAGGCTCCCGACGCCCCCTCCCAAACACGCCGATGATCACCGCCAGCCAAGTACACACCCACGGACCCCAGAACTTGAGACCCCCGCCGCCAACGAACCCTCCGCCACGACACGAGACACGAGCACAAGGAACAAGGAAAACAGAACCCATGGCCACAACGAGGCACACCAGCCCCAGGCCCACTCCGAGAAACCCAAAACCAAGCAAAGCAACGAAGAAAGCGAGCCGGACTCCCGAGGGCACCGACGCGGTTCCACCAACAATGGGAAAGGAACCCAGGACGCCCCTCCAGAAGACAACCCGGCCCCAGCAACGACAGCCGCCACGCAGCAGCCAGGCGCTCGAGGTACCACCTCCGACCGCCACCCTGGCCCACGAACGCGTCGACACCGCCCTCGACGCGAAAACTACCCCCACGACACCGACCGACCCGCTACTCCCGCGTCCTCTCAGGCAGGAACCGGGAGAGGCGATCACTGCCGCACGAGGCATCAATCGGAACCCCGCCGCACCTGGAGCCGACACACCATCGATCGTCACCGACATCATGGAACGCCTCCCGGGCAACACCTCGTACGGCGCCGGCATGGGGCCCAGCGCCACGCCTGGAGCCATGTCGGTGAACCTCACCGCCCAAACTAGCCGTCGGTCAAACGCTTCGACCGCCATCGAGACCCGCACGTTCATACATCACGCTGAGTACAACGTCGCGCAAGCACACACCAGGACACACACGAGCTCCCCACACCGGAGCGACGCACCCGCCGCCGTCGCCGGCATAAGCGAATACACTCGCAAAGTCGAACCACCAAGCGCGTTCGACACAACGATCCTCCCCGAGAACCCCGACTGCACTTGCGACCCAGGAATCGACGAACCACCGGAGGACGATTCGGAACAAATCTCCGACCCATGGCCTCCCGACATCGCTCCGAGAATACAGGAATTTCTAGACGAAGAACTGCCGACACTCGCAGGCCTCCGAGGGACGACGGATCTAACGGAACACACCATCGTCATGAGAGACAACCGACCCATAAAACAGCGGTACTACCCGAAAAATCCAGCCATGCGGCATGTGTGTAGATTATCGGCAGCTAAACGAGCGTTCCATCCCGGACGCGTACCCGCTACCCAGGATCAACTACATACTAGAGCGACTCCGAAATGCCCACTTCATCACGACCCTGGACCTGAAAAACGGGTACTGGCAGATACCAATGGCCCGCGACAGCCGGGAAGCCACGGCATTCACGATACCCGGCAGAGGGCTATACCAATGGAAAGTAATGCCTTTCGGTTTACACTCCGCGGGAGCCACGTTTCAACGGACCCTCGACGCCGTTATCGGCGCAGACTTGGAACCATTCGCGTTCGCATATCTCGACGACATCGTCATCGTCGGGAAAAGCTTCACGGAGCACCTGAACAACGTGAAAGAAGTGTTCGCACGACTACGCATGGCAAACCTACGAATCAACACGGACAAGTGCGCCTTCTTCCAACGCCGGATAAAATACTTGGGTCATATGATCAGCGAAGAAGGTATCCACACGGACCCCGACAAAATCGCAGCCGTAAAGGATCTGAGGCCGCCGTCCAACCTGAAGGAGCTACGACAATGCGTAGGCATGGCCGGTTGGTACCGCAGATTTGTCCCAAACTTTGCCACCGTGTTCCAACCAATGTCACTGCTGCTGAAGAAAGGGAAAGCATGGACATGGGGCCAAGAACAACAAGACGCCTTCGACGAGCTGAAAACACTACTCACCGCCGCACCAGTACTCGCCTGCCCAGACTTTAACGTCAAATTTTCCCTGCGGACGGACGCAAGCAACCTTGGAGTGGGCGCAGTCCTCACCCAAGAGATCAAAGGGAAAGAGCGGGTCATCGCATACGTCAGTCGACGCCTCAACAAGGCAGAAGAAAACTACTCGGCCAACGACAAGGAATGCCTCGCCGTCATCTGGGCGATCCGAAAACTGCGATGCTATCTCGAAGGCTACCGATTCGACGTCATAACAGATCATCTCGCACTAAAGTGGCTGAATACCCTCGAGAGCCCTTACGGCAGAGTAGCAAGATGGGCGCTCGAACTACAGAAATACCAACACGACGCGCTGTCAAGACAACCATTGGAGACCCTCTCCCGCATCGAGGAGGAAGACAACACAGCATGCACCTGGCTTAAACAAAGGATCCAGAAAGTCCAAGACGAACCCCAGAAATACCCGGACTACACGCACGAAAACGGGCAGCTATACCGCTATCTAGGACACGGAGCCGACGACGACGACCACATACCGTGGAAACTATGCGTGCCTAAAAACGGCCGAACGAGAGTACTCCGCGAGTGCCATGACGAACCAACAGCAGGACACCTCGGCGTCCGGAAAACCATCCTGAGGACCACGCAACGATATTACTGGCCAGGACTACACCGTGACGTACGACGGTATGTGCAGGGCTGCATAAGCTGTCAGAAGTTCAAGGCCACACAGCGTAAGGCCGTGGGCAGGATGCTCACGCGCAAAGCCGAAGAACCCTTCGCCACCCTGTGTGCCGATTTCGTCGGACCATTACCACGGTCCAAGCACGGGAACACCATCTTACTGGTCTTCTTCGATACTTTCTCCAAGTGGGTCGAACTGGTACCCCTCAAGAAAGCGACAACGGCGAACCTCGAACGAGCCTTCAGAGAACGAATACTGAGCAGCTTCGGCGTGCCGAAACTATTCGTGTGCGACAACGGAACCCAGTTCACCAGCCGATCGTTTAAAACATTCCTGCGAACCGCAGACGTAGAACTACAACACACAGCCCCGTATTGCCCCCAAGAAAACCCGACGGAGAGAGCCAATCGGACTGTGAAAACGATGATCGCACAGTTCGTCGACGACCACCAAAACACATGGGACGAACTCCTACCCGAGATGACATTGGCGACCAACTCCAGCGTCTCCGAGACGACAGTATTCAGCCCCGCTTTCCTCCTGCAAGTGAGAGAACCGCGACTCCCCGGCACCCCTTACGACGAAGTCACGCCCGGGACAGGGAGTACACAAGAGACGGCCAGCAGCAAAGCGACAAGACTAAAAGAAGTATTGGCCATCGTCCGAAACAACATCCAGAGAGCCAGCCAAGAGCAAGGGAGACACTACAACCTCCGCCGGCGACTATGGCGCCCCGCCATCGGATCATTGGTACTACTACGCCAACACCACCTCTCAAACGCCGCCGAGGGCTTCGCGGCAAAGTTAGCTCCGAAGTTCGACGGCCCCTACCGAGTCAACAGTTTTCCATCGCCAAACATCGCCAAATTACAACATTGCGAAAGCCGGAAACAGAAGACCGCGAATATCAACGACTTGAGAGAGTTCCACGACCACGAGCCCGACAAACCCACTGGCCTACACAGGAATGCTGATACCGCGGAAGAAACCAATGAGACAGCAACACGACGCCCCGACCGCGGCACCGCAGAGTCGGCAGAACTCGGGCCACCTGGTCAAGAGAAACAACGTCAGCGAAACACCGACCGGCGGCGCCACGCCAACAACAACGCGAGCACAACAAACCCCTTGACAACGAAGTAAACAGACCCGCGAACGAGGCAGGGGACGAGATGATCGCAAGTCAGCGGCGACCCGAAAACGTACCCCCGGCGCAACGCGGAAGGGAGAAGAAAAGCTTGCTCCGCGAATTCAGACCCCTCAGAAACGGCTTAAATAGCCGCAACCCTGGCTACCATCCATCAGTGCACTCTCACCAGAAGAAGGCGAAGCCATCCGAGCCAACAACCCACCGCCGCGCGCCCCACGCACGGGTCTTCGTGACTCTCGTCGGGGAAGAAAGGGGAGGGTGTGACGAACCCAAAAGGGTTCTCTACAACGCCTCTCCCAACGCCCTATAAAAACCCGGCTACTAAATTACAACACCTCGCCCAAAGTAATTTACTACGCGAACACCCCCCTCCACACATAGCCGCCGATTGACTGGCGCCGTCTTCGTAACGCTGACCCAACACCAGGTCACGCTGACTTCCACCACTCCAGACCAAGCAACGGGCCAAGCGCAGTCTTCCGGGTTCATCGGCTACAAAACGATGACACCGCGGAAGCCCACGACGAGCCCCCAACGGCAAATCCGCCGGCTCGCCAAAAACCTAATGGCCTAATGGTTCCGACTGGCATAGTACAGTCCCGATTCCCCTGCTACTCGTTTTTATACCCGATACTCAAAATGAGTATTGGGGTATTGTGGTAAAAGTGGATGTTTGTAACGTCCAGAAGGAATCGTTTCCGACCCTATAAAGTATATATATTCTTGATCAGCATCAATAGCCGAGTCGATTGAGCCATGTCTGTCTGTCCGTCTGTCCGTCTGTCCGTCCGTCCTTCAGCGCCTAGTGCTCAAAGACTATAAGAGCTAGAGCAACGATGTTTTGGATCCAGACTTCTGTGATATGTCACTGCTACAAAAATATTTCAAAACTTTGCCCCGCCCACTTCCGCCCCCACAAAGGACGAAAATCTGTGGCATCCACATTTTTAAAGATACGATAAAACCAAAAACGCAGAATCGTAGAGAATGACCATATCTTTTAGACTGCAGAATCTGAATTGGATCGTATTGTTATTATAGCCAGCATCAAGAAAACAATTTCATTTTTTCTCGCCCTGTCTCTCTCTAACACACACGTAGCATAGGCGGCTTTGCTTAGAGTAAAACATTAGCGCCTAGATCTCAGAGACTATAAAAGCTAGAGCAACCAAATTTGGTATCCACACTCCTAATATATCGGACCGAGACGAGTTTGTTTCAAAATTTCGCCACTCCAGGGTCGAAATTACAGTTGTAAGGAAGCGATCCTGGGCTGGGGTACATATCTCAGTCTACTCCAGGGTCGAAATTACAGCAATATTTATAATTTGCCGGGACTCCGAGTTCTGGGCCGTCGATGGGGACAGGGAGGCAATCCCCAGACGGGAGCGACCGAGATGAAAGGGAACAGTACGGGGCGTGGCAGTGGCAATCGCCGGACAGCACTTACGTGGCCCTGTCGGACTAAGAATTACTACGAGGGTCGGAGATATCGACAGGCACCGCCGAGAGGGCTTAGGCAATCGCCGGATAGCGCTCTCGGGATCCCGTCGAACTAAGAACTACTACGGAGGTCTGTGCTATGCGGGGAAACCAACAAGTATCACCGAGAGCGTCTAGGCTATCGCCGGATAACACTCACGGGACCCTGTCGGACTAAAAATTACTACGAAGGTCTTTGCTATGCGGGGATACCGACAAATACCACCGCGAGTACCTAGGCTATCGCCGGCCAGCACTTACGGCCGGACTAAGGATTACTACGAGGGTCGGGGGTATCGGCAGGCATCGCCGGGAGGGCTTAGGCAATCGCCGGATAGCGCTCTCGGGATCCTGTCGAACTAAGAACTACTACGGGGCCGGAGATATCGACGAGCATCGCCGAGGGTGCCTAGGCAATCACCGGATAGCACTCACGGGACACTGTCGAACTAAGAATTATTACGGGGCCGGAGGTATCGACAAGCGTCGCCGAGGGCACCTAGGCAATCGCCGGATAGTACTCACGGGACACTGTCGAACTAAGAATTGCTACGGGGGTCGGAGACATCGACAAGCGTTGCCGAGGGTGCCTAGGCAATCGCCGGATAGCACTTACGGGACGCTGTCGAACTAAGAATTACTACGGGGGGGGGTCGGAGATATCGCCAAGCATCGCCGAGGGTGCCTAGGCAATCGCCGGATAGCACTTACGGGACGCTGTCGAACTAAGAATTACTACGGGGGGGGGTCGGAGATATCGCCAAGCATCGCCGAGAGTGCCTAGGCAATCGCCGGATAGCACTCACGGGACACTGTCGAACTAAGAATTATTACGGGGCCGGAGGTATCGACAAGCATCGCCGAGGGTGCCTAGGCAACCGCCGGATAGCACTTACGGGATCCTGTCGAACTAAAAACTACTACGAAGGTCTTTGCTATGCGGGGATACCGACAAGTACCACCGTGAGCACCTAGGCTATCGCCGGACAGCACTTACGGGGCCCGGTCGGACTAAGGATTACTACGAGGGTCGGGGGTATCGGCAGGCATCGCCGGGAGGGCTTAGGCAATCGCCGGATAGCGCTCTCGGGATCCTGTCGAACTAAGAACTACTACGGGGCCGGAGATATCGACGAGCATCGCCAAGGGTGCCTAGGCAATCACCGGATAGCACTCACGGGACACTGTCGAACTAAGAATTATTACGGGGCCGGAGGTATCGACAAGCGTCGCCGAGGGCACCTAGGCAATCGCCGGATAGTACTCACGGGACACTGTCGAACTAAGAATTGCTACGGGGATCGGGGATATCGACAAGCATCGCCGAGGGTGCCTAGGCAATCGCCGGATAGCACTCACGGGACACTGTCGAACTAAGAATTGCTACGGGGGTCGGAGACATCGACAAGCGTTGCCGAGGGTGCCTAGGCAATCGCCGGATAGCACTTACGGGACGCTGTCGAACTAAGAATTACTACGGGGGGGGGGTCGGAGATATCGCCAAGCATCGCCGAGAGTGCCTAGGCAATCGCCGGATAGCACTCACGGGACACTGTCGAACTAAGAATTATTACGGGGCCGGAGGTATCGACAAGCATCGCCGAGGGTGCCTAGGCAACCGCCGGATAGCACTTACGGGACGCTGTCGAACTAAGAATTACTACGAATATGGGAATACCGACGCATATCGCCGAGAGTACCTAGGCAATCGCCGGATAGCACTCACGGGACACTATCAGGCTAAACATTACTGCGAAAGTCTTTATCATACAGGGCAGGCATCGCCGAGAGGGCTTAGGCAATCGCCGGACAGCGCCTTCGGGACCCTGGGAACTACTGGGGTACTGCGGGGTCACAAACTACTGGAGGGAATCATGCGGGGGGAACGCCAACAGTTGTCACCGAGAACGCCTAGGCAATCGCCGGACAGCGGCCTCAGGATCCTGTTGGGCTACGAACTACTGAAGGAATCACGCGGGGGCCCCGACGGGCATCCGGAGCGAATACTGGTCACCACGAGGGTGTAGCCAAAGAGGGAGACTCGGGCAATAGGCGTGGGGAAGGGCGGAGAAGATGAGGCCCCGGGCATTCAGGTTCCCTAGCGTATAGATTGTTGGTGACCAGGCTATGTTTTCGTTATATTCGTTACATTTCACTTTATTCTTCTTTGGTTCCCTACTTATCGCACCGCTCAGCAGCCCGTATGCACGTCTTGAGACTCGCTTACCCCTGAACTCCCACGCTTGTGCTTGTCGAAAGCCTCCTCTTTCCCGGGATTGCAGCGCCGGTGCAGGATCCCCTCTCCGTAAGCGTATTATCGATGCCGGATCCTTCGCGCACTGCTGATCGCGTTAATCTCGAAGTAGTCCGCCACGTGTGTTCTTTTTCTTTTCGCGAGCCACTCGGATTTTTACCCGTCAACGCGTCCGATTCCTACGACTGCCTCTCATCTAACTGACTTCCTTTCCACGTTTTCCCAGCTTCAGAGCCGGCGTTCTGCTGGCTCTGCCGATCCAGCGTCGGCGTGGGCGGCTAGCGTCGTTATTTCCCCTCTCTTTTGGCGTCTGTAGCTGCGCCGGTGACTTTCGCCTCTCTTTTCCACTGCTGGGGCGTCGTTGCTGGATTTGATTGCTGTTCTCAGCGGTCCTCCTCTGCCGCTGCTGCGTTGATGCTGTCGGCTTATCTTGTCAGCGCTTCTCCTCTCTGCCTGTTGCTGCGTCGATGCCGGCAGTGCTTCCCTCTCTGCCTGTTGCTGCGTCGATGCCGGCGGCTCGCTGGATCCCGTTGTTTTCCTCGTCTCTCTTTGGCCGCTGCTGCGTCGTTGTTGTTGGGTTATCTTGTCAGTGCTTCCCTCTCTGCCTGTTGCTGCGTCGATGCCGGCGGCTCGCTGGATCCCGTTGTTTTCCTCGTCTCTCTTTGGCCGCTGCTGCGTCGTTGTTGTTGAGTCTGGTTCTCGGTGTTTTCCTCGTCTCTCTTTGGCCGCTGCTGCGTCGTTGTTGTTGGGTCTTGGTTCTGGAAAGCCAGTGGCGTCCGCCGTGATCGCGACTTGCCCCCTTTTTAGGAAAATAGTAAGCTACGTGGGGCTTAGAGACCCCTCGGGCCGTATAATATAAAATTAATAACAAGTGGCCTTCGTGGCCTTCCCCCCTCCCCCTTAACCTAAAACTGAACAGTCAATGCTTACCTAGAAAATAAAAAGTCAAAAATCTTAATTCTAATGAAATAAGTTCGGGTCCCTCCAATGGGAAAATGCCGGCAAGATGATGGGTGGAAAAAATGTTGGTGGAGCGTACGCTCCCTCACACCCCCTCCATACTTCGGGGGTGCCGAAGAGTGACTGTGACAGCCCGGCTACGGGTAATTTTGACTCGAAAGCAGGTGCCGTCATGGACCTCCAGTCGCCGGACTCCCAGTCGGTAGGCTCGATCGCGTAAGAATACGGTGATGTTGGATATGAGGTCCCGGGGCAACCGCCGCCCTGGCGCGTTTGTCCGCCATTCGGGGGGAGCCTCTGCCCATTCCGGGTCGTCCTGCACCGCGGCTACCGTAGGGTGGAGTCGGAGGATTTGCAGCAGGTCGGCCATCTCGCCATACTCCAGCGGGAGGCTCTCTTCGGAGCCGAAGTCGCGTACTTCCTCATCGGGACGTTGTGGGGGTAGTCCGGCGTGGGCGGCAAAGAGGGGGGCGGGATGTCAGCTGACCCCGATGGGTTGGCTGGTGCCCACTGCTGGTTCGCTTGTGGCGCGAAGTCCAGGTTCATGAGGGACCCGGAATCGGACCCTCCGTCGTCACGTTGGGGTCCTGCTCCTTCCCCTGCATCGCTCGCGTTTGAGACGTCAGAGTAGTGTGGCCCAGCACCATCACCGGATTCGTCCTCGTTGCGTACAGCTGGAGGGGTGACTACTCGACCTTGACCGGCCAGGTCCCACTCGGCCCAAAGGGGCGAGTCCCATTCGCTTCCGCGAGCCACTGGGTGTCCGCTCCCTTCGTACTGCAGCGTGGACGCCAGGCTTGGAGCGTCGCGCAGGATCGTCTCGTGCTCGTCGGTGTCCGTGGTCGCATTGTCGTCGTCTATGGCAGCCCCGTAACTCCCGAGCCAAAGGCGATTCAGGGCGGCGACGTCGTGATTGGGCGCCGAGCGGACACCTGCGGTTGCGAAGCGACCATCGGGCTCCACTTCCTCTTCGGCGTCGGTCCCCGGGTCCTGTGTTTGTTGGTCGATCCACCCTTGGATGGCTGCCGTGCGCTGACCCCATGGCATCCAGCCCGGTTGTCTAAGAGTCGCCTCTCCGACCCGCCTCAACTGGGCTTGACGGGATGTGGATGGCCCATCGGGGTTGACGATCCAGCCGCGAGTCCGGCTTGCAGTCGGTTCGTCGGCAGGCGCCGGGACTTCAGGCCGCTGGTCTCCGCTAGGGTGTCCCGTCGTATCACCATTTGCCCCTAGGGGCCGAGCTTGCCTTCCATCTCTTAGACGCTTCATGTCTTCTGTCGATTCTAGGGAGAAAATGCCTGTCGGTTAGGACCTGCCTGTCTTAACTAGAAGTATTAATACCCTCCCCCTATCCTGCTTGAGCGGTGCGAGTAAGAAGATGTTTACATTGGATGTAGTACTTATCTAATCCCATAAGGGGATGTATACGTAGCTTACGGTTTCGTGGGTCGCGCCCCTTACGGGGCGAGGACGTTACGGTAGCGCGCTACCGCAAGTGGCCCTTGCGAAGTCGGCAAGTCATTCGGGTCTCTCCAGCGTCGTCGGGTTCTCCTCGGGGTGTTCCACTCCGTGGAAGGCCTTTAAGTCGGCTAAACTTGCTGTTTTCCTTTGTTTGCCTTGTTGAATCTGTAGTCGAACTATGTTGGGAGATAAGAATTGGGTTACCTTGTACGGCCCGTCGTACTTAGGGGCCAACTTGGCCGCGAAACCGTCGGCGGCTTTGGATAGGTGATGCTGCCGAAGGAGGACTAGGGTTCCTAGTTCGGGTCGCCACTCGCGCCGTCGGAGGTCGTATGTTCTCTTCTGCTCTTGGGATGCCCGTTGGGTGTTCTCCTGTACGACCTTGAATACTTCCTGCAGTCGTGTCGCCTTCCCGTGGGCAGGCTCTGGTTCATTTCCTAATCCTGGGGTCACTTCGTCGTACAAGGCTCCTGGTAGCCTTGGTTCTCGTCCGAGTACCAAAAAGGCCGGGCTGAAGCCCGACGTGCTGCTGTTTATGGCCAAGCTTAACTCGGGGAGGAGATCGTCCCAGGTCCGTTGGTCCCCGTCGGCGTATTGTGCAATCATTGTCTTGATGGTCCGGTTTGCCCTCTCCGTCGGGTTTTGCTGAGGGGTATACGGCGCGGTGTGCTCGAGTTCCATTCCCGCCACCTCGCAGAATTTCCGGAAGGACCGACTAGTGAATTGTGTTCCGTTGTCGCACACAAACTTCCACGGGACCCCGAATCGGCAGAGTATCCTCTCTCGGAACGCCTTCTCCAAGTGGGCGGTTGTGGCTTTCCGGAGTGGCACAAGTTCCACCCATTTGCAGAATGAGTCGAAGAACACGAGGAGCATCGTGTTGCCGTGCGTTGAGCGGGGTAGTGGGCCTACGAAGTCCGCGCAAAGGATGTCGAACGGGCCCTTAGCCTGGCGAGTATACATGTGACCTGCGGGTTTGTTCTGGCTCACCTTAAATTTTTGGCAGCTTTCGCAATGTTTCACGTATCGGGCCATGTCCCTGTAGAGTCCTGGCCAATAATATCGTTGGGTTACCCGAGTGGCGGTCTTCCGTATTCCTAAGTGTCCTGGCGGTCGGGTGATCGTGGCATTCTTCTAACACTCGTCTACGATGGCCACTGGCGACGCATAATTTCCACTGGTGAGATTCTTCTTCGATTGGTCGGTGTCCAGGCTGCCGGTAGATCTGTCCGTTCTCGATTATAAATTCTCTGCATTCCTCGGGCCGTGCCTGGATACGTTTGAGCAACCTTTGAATCCAGGGGCAGGTGGGCAGGTCTTCTAGGGTTCGCTGTATGGTGTCGATAGGTTGCCGGGAAAGAGCGTCTGCTACGATGTTTTGGCTTCCGCGTCGGTAAAGCACGTCAAAGCGATACTGTTGGAGTTCCAGAGCCCAACGAGCGATGCGACCGGTCGGGTTATTGATCGAGTTTAACCACTTCAAAGCGAGATGGTCGGTGATGACGTCGAAGTGGTAACCCTCCAGGTAGCATCGTAATTTCCTGATGGCCCAGACGATGGCTAAGCATTCCTTTTCCGTGGCCGAGTAGTTTTCTTCTGCTTTCAAGAGCCTTCGACTAGCGTAGGCTATGACCCTCTCCTCTCCGCGGATCTGTTGCGTCAGGACTGCCCCTAGACCGTAGGCGCTTGCGTCAGTTTGTAGAGCGAACCTCTCCGTGAAATCCGGGCAGGCTAAGACGGGTGCTTGGGTTAACTTCTCCTTCAACTCCTCGAAAGCGGCCTGCTGTTCGTCACTCCAGATCCCCCTTTTCTCCTTCTTCAAGAGGCTAGTCATGGGTTGTACAATCGCCGCGAAGTTTGGGACAAACCTCCGGTACCACGATGCCATTCCTAGGCAGCGTCGAAGCTCCTTTATTGAACTTGGTGGGGCCAACTTCCGGACGGCGACGATCTTATCTGGGTCGATGTGTATACCCCGCTCACTAATGACATGTCCCAGATATACGATGCTTTTCTGGAAAAAGCTGCATTTCTTTTGGTTTAATCTTAGATTGGCTTCCCGCAGTCTTCGGAAAACCTCTCGCAGATGGTCGACGTGTTCTTCCAGTGCCGCTCCGATGACAATGATGTCGTCGAGGTAAGCAAAGGCGTTGGGGTCCATCTGTGGTCCGATGACGCTGTCCAAGGCTCGCTGGAACGTAGCCGATGCTGAGTGTAGTCCGAACGGCATCACCTTCCAATGGAAGAGTCCTCGGCCCGGAACGGTGAAGGCGGTGCATTCTCGGCTCCCCTCGGCCATAGGGATCTGCCAATACCCGTTCTTGAGGTCCAACGTCGAGATGTAACGCGCGTTACGGAGCCTCTCGATGATGTGGTTGATCCTGGGCAGTGGGTAGGCGTCGGGTATCGATTGCGCGTTGAGCTGTCGGTAGTCTACGCACATCCGCATCTCGCCTGTCTTCTTTCCCACCAGTACGATGGGTGCGCTGTGTGGGCTTTTTGAAGCTTCTATCCGCCCGTCTTGCAGCAACTCGTCGACCTGAGCATTGATGATTTTCTGCATGGCCGGATTCTTGGGGAAGTACCTCTGCTTTATCGGCTTGTCGTCCTTCAGGGTGATGGTATGCTCGGCTATGTGAGACACGCCCTTCAATCCCTCGAACTTGGCCAATTCTTGCTTCAAGAACTCGGCTACCCACGGCGGGAGGGGTGGTTCGATGATGGGGGCTGTCGGTGGCGAGATTTCTTCGAGCGGGGCACATGTTATGACGGCGAGGTTCACGGTGATAGGGTTAGTCGAGTCTGACCTTCGAAAAGGGTTGCGTTGTCGACCGGCCGCGGCATCGTCTAAAGGGGCGAGTTGATAATCCGTTGGGGGGTTAGACGCGAGGTGGTCTACCTCGACCCGTCCATGTCCTTCAGGGCCGTCGTCTTCCAGGCGTAACGGGTCGTGTTGTGGAGCGAGGCTGGTTTCCTGCGGGGTCGTTTGCACTGGCTGCGCCGCACGGCTGGGCATGTCTAATTTGGCTCGCGTCGATCGGGTTATATTTTTAGCGCCGCCGGCTCCGTCTCGGTCGGGGCTTTGATGCGTTGTCCTTGTATCGTTGCTGGGTCTGGCGTGGTCGAAGCTTAGAAGCGTTGTCCTTGTATTGCGGCTGGGTCTGGCGTGGTCGAAACTTGGAAGCGTTGTCCTGATGTCACTTCTGGTTCTGGCGTGGTCGAGGCTTAGAAGCGTTGTCCCTGTTAGGGATACTCTGGGTGGTTTTCGAGGCAGACGGACTGGCCCTGGGTGCGTCCAGCGGTGTCGCAGTCGTCTCCGGCGTGGTTTCGTTACTCTGGGTGTTCTTCGGGGCGGACGGACTGGCCCTGGGTGTGTCCAACGGTGTCGCAGTCGTCTCTGTCGTAGCTTCGTTGACGATTCTGGCGTGGTCGTATCGAATCGTGGGTTGGGATTCGGGTGGCGTTGCTGGGTCGGGCGTGTTCGCGATCCTGGTGCGTGGTCATGGTTACGTTGCTGGGTCTGGCGGGTTCGAGATTCTGGTGCGTTGTCACTGGTACATTGCTGGGTCTGGCGGGTTCGAGATTCTGGTGCGTTGTCACTGTTACGTTGCTGGGTCTGGCGTGGCTGGGATTCTGGTGCGTTGTCACTGGTACATGGCTGGGCCTGGCGGGTTCGAGATTCTGGTGTGTTGTCACGGTTACGTTGCTGGGTCTGGCGTGGTTGGGATTCCGGTGCGTTGTCACGGTTACGTTGCTGGGTCTGGCGTGGTTGGGATTCAGGTGCGTTGTCACTGGTACATTGCTGGGTCTGGCGGGTTCTGGTGCGTTGGTTTCGTCCGGTGGGTCGCTGTTGGATTGGTCGAGGGGGTAGGAGCAGCGGATGCCGTCGCTGGACGTTCGTCACTAAAAGTAACCATGCGGGGCCGAGTCGAGGATGATGTGGGGATCGGGTTGGTTTCCCGGATCGCCCGCTGGGTCAACTGCAAGTACGCTCGGCCGCATTGTATTATGGTCTGGACGCCGCAAAGGAAATCGAGCCCCAGTATGATGTCGTCCACTACCATGGGTAGGACTAATAGAATCACCCGCGTTTCCTGTTGATCCAGACGTACCTTGACCGAAACTGCTTGCGTCACCTCCTTTGCTGTACCGTCCGCCAGGCGGACGGTAGTCCTTATATTCCGTGCGTTCCCTCTGGTACTTACTTCATGAGCGATGCGTTGACTGACGAACGACCGCGTCGCTCCTGTGTCGAGGGTAGCTGTGAGCGGTACTCCTTCGATGGTTACTAGCGCGGCGATCCTGCCTCCTTCCAAACTTAAGGGATGAGTTACTCCAGGGGGCCCTGGAGGTATGTCTCCGATCGGTTCCCTGACGAGCGGAGACTCGGTCCGTTTCCCGACTCGGACAGCCTACAGCAGTCGATCGTCCGGATGCCGCGGCGACCACACTCCCAACAGAATAACACTCGCCGATTCCTGCATGAACTGCTGAAATGACCTTCCTCTCCGCAATTCCGACAGGCCCGGCGTGGGTTCACCGGCTGATCTCCATCCTGGGTCACTACGCGGCTTGCCGTCTCGGCGCTCCGGGAGGGCCCGGTGTCGTCTGGAGGAGCATGCTGCGGGGTGGATAATCCGGGTCCTTGGTACGATGTCGTTCTGGTTTTCGTATCTGGGCGGTCGTAAGCGTGGCGGGTTTGTTCGCGGTCCCGCGTTGTCTCGTACGCTACTATCAAGTGGGTCAGTTCTCGCAACGTCTCGAACTCATGCCTACGGGTGAACAGTTGGTATTCCGGCCGAAGGTTCTCGTAGATCCTGTCCAGCTCCCTGTCTGGAGTATACTGAGCTCGTTGCATCATGAGTCGGAGGTCGATCAAGTAGTCCTGAAAGGCTTCTCGGGGTCGTTGGTGACGGGATCGGATCGTATCTTCCAAGCGCTGAAAGTATCGCGGGGGTAGGAAGAACTCCAAGAACTCTTTCCGGAACTCGGTCCATGCCTTGCATCTGGAACGTCCTAAACCATCCTTCTGCCTTGCCAGTTAGTAGCCCGGAGATGGCTCGCGGCAGTTGTGCTGGACTCCCGCCATATGAGTCGACCCTTTCTTCCAACCGTTCGATGAAAGCCAGCGCATCCGAGTGTCCGTCGAACTTCAGGCCCCAATTGCGCAGCTTATCGGCGAGGGCGGCGAAGGAGATTTCTTCCCTTCCGGGTCGCGAAGTTCCGGCTTCCTCGGGGAAGCGGTGCTGGTAGTGATTATCACCATGTCGTCGGTCGGTCGTGGCTTCAAGCCGGCTAGAGTCACTGTACCCAGGACCTTGAGCTGCGCGCGGGAACTCGGGAATTACGATGGATAGGGGCTGTTCCGCACAGATCCCTTCCTTCTGTTCACGTTGACTCGGTCCCGGCGACGTGGACGTGTTCCTCGGGTTCCTCGGGCTGGGCGCGCTGTCGAAGACCGTTCCGAGCTCTTCGATCCGCCTTTCGATCGCCGTCGGATGCTCGCCGCGCGAGATGAAGGCCGAGATCCGGCTGCGCAGTTCGTCCACTGTCCCGGTTTCACCGAGGCCGAATTCGACGGCGATGGCCTGCAATTCGTCCTTGCGCCGATACGAAATCCACTGTACCCCCATGTCGAAGCACGGTGGTCGAACTGGCACTTCGAAGTCTTTCGCGTTTCCGACGGTAGTATCACGTATTGACCCTCCGGTTGAATCTTTTTCTTAGGTAACGCGCTGAATACCGGAGTCCTTGGGGTTAGTCACGGAAGCACGGCGTATGCACGGTTAACACGGTTGTCCAGTGGGGCGTCCTTGGAGTCCTTGCTGTTTGGGGTCCTGGTCGATGGTCGTGGTTGTCGTCGGTCTTTATAGTAGCCTGGGGATCGACCCTTGCTAGGCCGGTCGATGGTCCTTGCTATCGTTGTCCTTGGAATTGTCCTGACTATTGATCCTTGCTGGGCCGGTCAATAGTCCTTGCTATCGTTGTCCTTGGAATTGTCCTTGTCGTCCTGGTCGTGCTGGGTTCGTTGATTTAAGCGCTGGATCTCGCCTCGTGTTGATGGCTGAACGCTGACCGATCACTTTGAAGGCTGGGCATTGACTGTCTGCTTCGAATGCTGGACACTGACTCTCTCTGATACCGGGCGCTGACTGCTTGAACGCTGGGGTACTGACGGTTTGAATGCTGGGCGCTGACTCCTCCTTTCGCTGATACCGGGCGCTGACTGCTTGAACGCTGGATACTGACTGCTTTTCGCTGACACCGGGCACTGACTGTCCATTCTCTGGCTCTGGGTCCGACATATATAGCCGGGACGGTCGGTCTACGGGAGGGTTCCGATGCTCGTTCGGCGTCTACAGCTCACGACTCGCTGCTCGCCGCGTGCGTGTCGCTCTCTTTCTTGCGATCTCTGCCCAGCTTCGGCTCGGTTCTCTTTCTCTGCCGTCTCGCCACGGCGTTCTCCTCCTCGTGTGGGCGCGGCGGCCACGTGCTGACGCTATTGCTAGGGAGGTTAGGGAAGCCAGTCTCGGCTGTACGTGAATAATGGGCGACCTCACGTGCGGTTTTCCAGAGATATACAGCTATTCTTGGCGTAATGATTCCGACTGGCCATGCATGCGCGTGGTACAGTCCCGATTCCTTCTGCTACTCGTTTTCTGATCAACTGTTCTACTTAGTGCCCCAAAACATAACGGAATCCCGGAGTCCCTGCTCGGGCGCCATCTGTAAGGAAGCGATCCTGGGCTGGGGTACATATCTCAGTCTACTCCAGGGTCGAAATTACAGCAATATTTATAATTTGCCGGGACTCCGAGTTCTGGGCCGTCGATGGGGACAGGGAGGCAATCCCCAGACGGGAGCGACCGAGATGAAAGGGAACAGTACGGGGCGTGGCAGTGGCAATCGCCGGACAGCACTTACGTGGCCCTGTCGGACTAAGAATTACTACGAGGGTCGGAGATATCGACAGGCACCGCCGAGAGGGCTTAGGCAACCGCCGGATAGCGCTCTCGGGATCCCGCCGAACTAAGAACTACTACGGAGGTCTGTGCTATGCGGGGAAACCAACAAGTATCACCGAGAGTGTCTAGGCTATCGCCGGATAACACTCACGGGACCCTGTCGGACTAAAAATTACTACGAAGGTCTTTGCTATGCGGGGATACCGACAAATACCACCGCGAGTACCTAGGCTATCGCCGGCCAGTACTCACGGGGGCCCCGTCGGACTAAGAATTACTACGAGGGTCGGAGATATCGGCAAGCATCGCCGGGAGGGCTTAGGCAATCGCCGGATAGCGCTTCCGGGATCCTGTCGAACTAAAAACTACTACGAAGGTCTTTGCTATGCGGGGATACCGACAAGTACCACCGTGAGCACCTAGGCTATCGCCGGACAGCACTTACGGGGCCCGGTCGGACTAAGGATTACTACGAGGGTCGGGGGTATCGGCAGGCATCGCCGGGAGGGCTTAGGCAATCGCCGGATAGCGCTCTCGGGATCCTGTCGAACTAAGAACTACTACGGGGCCGGAGGTATCGACAAGCGTCGCCGAGGGCACCTAGGCAATCGCCGGATAGTACTCACGGGACACTTTCGAACTAAGAATTGCCACGGGGATCGGGGATATCGACAAGCATCGCCGAGGGTGCCTAGGCAATCGCCGGATAGCACTTACGGGACACTGTCGAACTAAGAATTGCTACGGGGGTCGGAGACATCGACAAGCGTTGCCGAGGGTGCCTAGGCAATCGCCGGATAGCACCCACGTGATACTGCCGAACTAAGAATTGCTACGGGGTCGGAGATATCGACAAGCATCGCCGAGGGTGCCTAGGCAACCGCCGGATAGCACTTACGGGACGCTGTCGAACTAAGAATTACTACGAATACGGGAATACCGACGCATATCGCCGAGAGTACCTAGGCAATCGCCGGATAGCACTCACGGGACACTATCAGGCTAAACATTACTGGAGGGAATCATGCGGGGGGAACGCCAACAGTTGTCACCGAGAACGCCTAGGCAATCGCCGGACAGCGGCCTCAGGATCCTGTTGGGCTTCGAACTACTGAAGGAATCACGCGGGGGCCCCGACGGGCATCCGGAGCGAATACGGATCACCACGGGGGTGTAGCCAAAGAGGGAGACTCGGGCAAGAGGCGTGGGGAAGGGCGGAGAAGATGAGGCCCCGGGCATTCAGGTTCCCTAGCGTATAGATTGTTGGTGACCAGGCTATGTTTTCGTTATATTCGTTACATTTCACTTTATTCTTCTTTGGTTCCCTACCTATCGCACCGCTCAGCAGCCCGTATGCACGTCTTGAGACTCGCTTACCCCTGAACTCCCACGCTTGTGCTTGTCGAAAGCCTCCTCTTTCCCGGGATTGCAGCGCCGGTGCAGGATCCCCTCTCCGTAAGCGTAGTATCGATGCCGGATCCTTCGCGCACTGCTGATCGCGTTAATCTCGAAGTAGTCCGCCACGTGTGTTCTTTTTCTTTTCGCGAGCCACTCGGATTTTTACCCGTCAACGCGTCCGATTCCTACGACTGCCTCTCATCTAACTGACTTCCTTTCCACGTTTTCCCAGCTTCAGAGCCGGCGTTCTGCTGGCTCTGCCGATCCAGCGTCGGCGTGGGCGGCTAGCGTCGTTATTTCCCCTCTCTTTTGGCGTCTGTAGCTGCGCCGGTGACTTTCGCCTCTCTTTTCCACTGCTGGGGCGTCGTTGCTGGATTTGATTGCTGTTCTCAGCGGTCCTCTTCTGCCGCTGCTGCGTTGATGCTGTCGGCTTATCTTGTCAGCGCTTCTCCTCTCTGCCTGTTGCTGCGTCGATGCCGGCAGTGCTTCCCTCTCTGCCTGTTGCTGCGTCGATGCCGGCGGCTCGCTGGATCCCGTTGTTTTCCTCGTCTCTCTTTGGCCGCTGCTGCGTCGTTGTTGTTGGGTTATCTTGTCAGTGCTTCCCTCTCTGCCTGTTGCTGCGTCGATGCCGGCGGCTCGCTGGATCCCGTTGTTTTCCTCGTCTCTCTTTGGCCGCTGCTGCGTCGTTGTTGTTGAGTCTGGTTCTCGGTGTTTTCCTCGTCTCTCTTTGGCCGCTGCTGCGTCGTTGTTGTTGGGTCTTGGTTCTGGAAAGCCAGTGGCGTCCGCCGTGATCGCGACTTGCCCCCTTTTTAGGAAAATAGTAAGCTACGTGGGGCTTAGAGACCCCTCGGGCCGTATAATATAAATTAATAATAAGTGGCCTTCGTGGCCTTCCCCCCTCCCCCTTAACCTAAAACTGAACAGTCAATGCTTACCTAGAAAATAAAAAGTCAAAAATCTTAATTCTAATGAAATAAGTTCGGGTCCCTCCAATGGGAAAATGCCGGCAAGATGATGGGTGGAAAAAATGTTGGTGGAGCGTACGCTCCCTCACACCCCCTCCATACTTCGGGGGTGCCGAAGAGTGACTGTGACAGCCCGGCTACGGGTAATTTTGACTCGAAAGCAGGTGCCGTCATGGACCTCCAGTCGCCGGACTCCCAGTCGGTAGGCTCGATCGCGTAAGAATACGGTGATGTTGGATATGAGGTCCCGGGGCAACCGCCGCCCTGGCGCGTTGGTCCGCCATTCGGGGGGAGCCTCTGCCCATTCCGGGTCGTCCTGCACCGTGGCTACCGTAGGGTGGAGTCGGAGGATTTGCAGCAGGTCGGCCATCTCGCCATACTCCAGCGGGAGGCTCTCTTCGGAGCCGAAGTCGCGTACTTCCTCATCGGGACGTTGTGGGGGTAGTCCGGCGTGGGCGGCAAAGAGGGGGGGCGGGATGTCAGCTGACCCCGATGGGTTGGCTGGTGCCCACTGCTGGTTCGCTTGTGGCGCGAAGTCCAGGTTCATGAGGGACCCGGAATCGGACCCTCCGTCGTCGCGTTGGGGTCCTGCTCCTTCCCCTGCATCGCTCGCGTTTGACACGTCAGAGTAGTGTGGCCCAGCACCATCACCGGATTCGTCCTCGTTGCGTACAGCTGGAGGGGTGACTACTCGACCTTGACCGGCCAGGTCCCACTCGGCCCAAAGGGGCGAGTCCCATTCGCTTCCGCGAGCCACTGGGTGTCCGCTCCCTTCGTACTGCAGCGTGGACGCCAGGCTTGGAGCGTCGCGCAGGATCGTCTCGTGCTCGTCGGTGTCCGTGGTCGCATTGTCGTCGTCTATGGCAGCCCCGTAACTCCCGAGCCAAAGGCGATTCAGGGCGGCGACGTCGTGATTGGGCGCCGAGCGGACACCTGCGGTTGCGAAGCGACCATCGGGCTCCACTTCCTCTTCGGCGTCGGTCCCCGGGTCCTGTGTTTGTTGGTCGATCCACCCTTGGATGGCTGCCGTGCGCTGACCCCATGGCATCCAGCCCGGTTGTCTAAGAGTCGCCTCTCCGACCCGCCTCAACTGGGCTTGACGGGATGTGGATGGCCCATCGGGGTTGACGATCCAGCCGCGAGTCCGGCTTGCAGTCGGTTCGTCGGCAGGCGCCGGGACTTCAGGCCGCTGGTCTCCGCTAGGGTGTCCCGTCGTATCACCATTTGCCCCTAGGGGCCGAGCTTGCCTTCCATCTCTTAGACGCTTCATGTCTTCTGTCGATTCTAGGGAGAAAATGCCTGTCGGTTAGGACCTGCCTGTCTTAACTAGAAGTATTAATACCCTCCCCCTATCCTGCTTGAGCGGTGCGAGTAAGAAGATGTTTACATTGGATGTAGTACTTATCTAATCCCATAAGGGGATGTATACGTAGCTTACGGTTTCGTGGGTCGCGCCCCTTACGGGGCGAGGACGTTACGGTAGCGCGCTACCGCAAGTGGCCCTTGCGAAGTCGGCAAGTCATTCGGGTCTCTCCAGCGTCGTCGGGTTCTCCTCGGGGTGTTCCACTCCGTGGAAGGCCTTTAAGTCGGCTAAACTCGCTGTTTTCCTTTGTTTGCCTTGTTGAATCTGTAGTCGAACTATGTTGGGAGATAAGAATTGGGTTACCTTGTACGGCCCGTCGTACTTAGGGGCCAACTTGGCCGCGAAACCGTCGGCGGCTTTGGATAGGTGATGCTGCCGAAGGAGGACTAGGGTTCCTAGTTCGGGTCGCCACTCGCGCCGTCGGAGGTCGTATGTTCTCTTCTGCTCTTGGGATGCCCGTTGGGTGTTCTCCTGTACGACCTTGAATACTTCCTGCAGTCGTGTCGCCTTCCCGTGGGCAGGCTCTGGTTCATTTCCTAATCCTGGGGTCACTTCGTCGTACAAGGCTCCTGGTAGCCTTGGTTCTCGTCCGAGTACCAAAAAGGCCGGGCTGAAGCCCGACGTGCTGCTGTTTATGGCCAAGCTTAACTCGGGGAGGAGATCGTCCCAGGTCCGTTGGTCCCCGTCGGCGTATTGTGCAATCATTGTCTTGATGGTCCGGTTTGCCCTCTCCGTCGGGTTTTGCTGAGGGGTATACGGCGCGGTGTGCTCGAGTTCCATTCCCGCCACCTCGCAGAATTTCCGGAAGGACCGACTAGTGAATTGTGTTCCGTTGTCGCACACAAACTTCCACGGGACCCCGAATCGGCAGAGTATCCTCTCTCGGAACGACTCGTCTACGATGGCCACTGGCGACGCATAATTTCCACTGGTGAGATTCTTCTTCGATTGGTCGGTGTCCAGGCTGCCGGTAGATCTGTCCGTTCTCGATTATAAATTCTCTGCATTCCTCAGGCCGTGCCTGGATACGTTTGAGCAACCTTTGTATCCAGGGGCAGGTGGGCAGGTCTTCTAGGGTTCGCTGTATGGTGTCGATAGGTTGCCGGGAAAGAGCGTCTGCTACGATGTTTTGGCTTCCGCGTCGGTAAAGCACGTCAAAGCGATACTGTTGGAGTTCCAGAGCCCAACGAGCGATGCGACCGGTCGGGTTATTGATCGAGTTTAACCACTTCAAAGCGAGATGGTCGGTGATGACGTCGAAGTGGTAACCCTCCAGGTAGCATCGTAATTTCCTGATGGCCCAGACGATGGCTAAGCATTCCTTTTCCGTGGCCGAGTAGTTTTCTTCTGCTTTCAAGAGCCTTCGACTAGCGTAGGCTATGACCCTCTCCTCTCCGCGGATCTGTTGCGTCAGGACTGCCCCTAGACCGTAGGCGCTTGCGTCAGTTTGTAGAGCGAACCTCTCCGTGAAATCCGGGCAGGCTAAGACGGGTGCTTGGGTTAACTTCTCCTTCAACTCCTCGAAAGCGGCCTGCTGTTCGTCACTCCAGATCCCCCTTTTCTCCTTCTTCAAGAGGCTAGTCATGGGTTGTACAATCGCCGCGAAGTTTGGGACAAACCTCCGGTACCACGATGCCATTCCTAGGCAGCGTCGAAGCTCCTTTATTGAACTTGGTGGGGCCAACTTCCGGACGGCGACGATCTTATCTGGGTCGATGTGTATACCCCGCTCACTAATGACATGTCCCAGATATACGATGCTTTTCTGGAAAAAGCTGCATTTCTTTTGGTTTAATCTTAGATTGGCTTCCCGCAGTCTTCGGAAAACCTCTCGCAGATGGTCGACGTGTTCTTCCAGTGCCGCTCCGATGACAATGATGTCGTCGAGGTAAGCAAAGGCGTTGGGGTCCATCTGTGGTCCGATGACGCTGTCCAAGGCTCGCTGGAACGTAGCCGATGCTGAGTGTAGTCCGAACGGCATCACCTTCCAATGGAAGAGTCCTCGGCCCGGAACGGTGAAGGCGGTGCATTCTCGGCTCCCCTCGGCCATAGGGATCTGCCAATACCCGTTCTTGAGGTCCAACGTCGAGATGTAACGCGCGTTACGGAGCCTCTCGATGATGTGGTTGATCCTGGGCAGTGGGTAGGCGTCGGGTATCGATTGCGCGTTGAGCTGTCGGTAGTCTACGCACATCCGCATCTCGCCTGTCTTCTTTCCCACCAGTACGATGGGTGCGCTGTGTGGGCTTTTTGAAGCTTCTATCCGCCCGTCTTGCAGCAACTCGTCGACCTGAGCATTGATGATTTTCTGCATGGCCGGATTCTTGGGGAAGTACCTCTGCTTTATCGGCTTGTCGTCCTTCAGGGTGATGGTATGCTCGGCTATGTGAGACACGCCCTTCAATCCCTCGAACTTGGCCAATTCTTGCTTCAAGAACTCGGCTACCCACGGCGGGAGGGGTGGTTCGATGATGGGGGCTGTCGGTGGCGAGATTTCTTCGAGCGGGGCACATGTTATGACGGCGAGGTTCACGGTGATAGGGTTAGTCGAGTCTGACCTTCGAAAAGGGTTGCGTTGTCGACCGGCCGCGGCATCGGCTAAAGGGGCGAGTTGATAATCCGTTGGGGGGTTAGACGCGAGGTGGTCTACCTCGACCCGTCCATGTCCTTCAGGGCCGTCGTCTTCCAGGCGTAACGGGTCGTGTTGTGGAGCGAGGCTGGTTTCCTGCGGGGTCGTTTGCACTGGCTGCGCCGCACGGCTGGGCATGTCTAATTTGGCTCGCGTCGATCGGGTTATATTTTTAGCGCCGCCGGGTCCGTCTCGGTCGGGGCTTTGATGCGTTGTCCTTGTATCGTTGCTGGGTCTGGCGTGGTCGAAGCTTAGAAGCGTTGTCCTTGTATTACGGCTGGGTCTGGCGTGGTCGAAACTTGGAAGCGTTGTCCTGATGTCACTTCTGGTTCTGGCGTGGTCGAGGCTTAGAAGCGTTGTCCTGTTAGGGATACTCTGGGTGGTTTTCGAGGCAGACGGACTGGCCCCTGGGTGCGTCCAGCGGTGTCGCAGTCGTCTCCGGCGTGGTTTCGTTACTCTGGGTGTTCTTCGGGGCGGACGGACTGGCCCTGGGTGTGTCCAACGGTTGTCGCAGTCGTCTCTGTCGTAGCTTCGTTGACGATTCTGGCGTGGTCGTATCGAATCGTGGGTTGGGTTCGGGTGGCGTTGCTGGGTCGGGCGTGTTCGCGATCCTGGTGCGTGGTCATGGTTACGTTGCTGGGTCTGGCGGGTTCGAGATTCTGGTGCGTTGTCACTGGTACATTGCTGGGTCTGGCGGGTTCGAGATTCTGGTGCGTTGTCACTGTTACGTTGCTGGGTCTGGCGTGGCTGGGATTCTGGTGCGTTGTCACTGGTACATGGCTGGGCCTGGCGGGTTCGAGATTCTGGTGTGTTGTCACGGTTACGTTGCTGGGTCTGGCGTGGTTGGGATTCCGGTGCGTTGTCACGGTTACGTTGCTGGGTCTGGCGTGGTTGGGATTCAGGTGCGTTGTCACTGGTACATTGCTGGGTCTGGCGGGTTCTGGTGCGTTGGTTTCGTCCGGTGGGTCGCTGTTGGATTGGTCGAGGGGGGTAGGAAGCAGCGGATGCCGTCGCTGGACGTTCGTCACTAAAAGTAACCATGCGGGGCCGAGTCGAGGATGATGTGGGGATCGGGTTGGTTTCCCGGATCGCCCGCTGGTGTCAACTGCAAGTACGCTCGGCCGCATTGTATTATGGTCTGGACGCCGCAAAGGAAATCGAGCCCCAGTATGATGTCGTCCACTACCATGGGTAGGACTAATAGAATCACCCGCGTTTCCTGTTGATCCAGACGTACCTTGACCGAAACTGCTTGCGTCACCTCCTTTGCTGTACCGTCCGCCAGGCGGACGGTAGTCCTTATATTCCGTGCGTTCCCTCCGGTTACTTACTTCATGAGCGATGCGTTGACTGACGAACGACCGCGTCGCTCCTGTGTCGAGGGTAGCTGTGAGCGGTACTCCTTCGATGGTTACTAGCGCGGCGATCCTGCCTCCTTCCAAACTTAAGGGATGAGTTACTCCAGGGGGCCCTGGAGGTATGTCTCCGATTGGTTCCCTGACGAGCGGAGACTCGGTCCGTTTCCCGACTCGGACAGCCTACAGCAGTCGATCGTCCGGATGCCGCGGCGACCACACTCCCAACAGAATAACACTCGCCGATTCCTGCATGAACTGCTGAAATGACCTTCCTCTCCGCAATTCCGAAGGCCCGGCGTGGGTTCACCGGCTGATCTCCATCCTGGGTCACTACGCGGCTTGCCGCCTCCGGCGCTCCGGGAGGGCCCGGTGTCGTCTGGAGGAGCATGCTGCGGGGTGGATAATCCGGGTCCTTGGTACGATGTCGTTCTGGTTTCGTATCTGGCGGTCGTAGCGTGGCGGGTTTGTTCGCGGTCCCGCGTTGTCCTCGAACGCTACTATCAAGTTGGTCAGTTCTCGCAACGTCTCGAACTCATGCCTACGGGTGAACAGTTGGTATTCCGGCCGAAGGTTCTCGTAGATCCTGTCCAGCTCCCTGTCTGGAGTATACTGAGCTCGTTGCATCATGAGTCGGAGGTCGATCAAGTAGTCCTGAAAGGCTTCTCGGGGTCGTTGGTGACGGGATCGGATCGTATCTTCCAAGCGCTGAAAGTATCGCGGGGGTAGGAAGAACTCCAAGAACTCTTTCCGGAACTCGGTCCATGGCTTGCCTTGCATCTGGAACGTCCTAAACCATCCTTCTGCCATGCCAGTTAGTAGCCCGGAGATGGCTCGCGGCAGTTGTGCTGGACTCCCGCCATATGAGTCGACCCTTTCTTCCAACCGTTCGATGAAGCCAGCGCATCCGAGTGTCCGTCGAACTTCAGGCCCAATTGCGCAGCTTATCGGCGAGGGCGGCGAAGGAGATTTCTTCCCTTCCGGGTCGCGAAGTTCCGGCTTCCTCGGGGAAGCGGTTGCTGGTAGTGATTATCACCATGTCGTCGGTCGGTCGTGGCTTCAAGCCGGCTAGAGTCACTGTACCCAGGACCTTGAGCTGCGCGCGGGAACTCGGGAATAACGATGGATAGGGGCTGTTCCGCACAGATCCCTTCCTTCTGTTCACGTTGACTCGGTCCCGGCGACGTGGACGTGTTCCTCGGGTTCCTCGGGCTGGGCGCGCTGTCGAAGACCGTTCCGAGCTCTTCGATCCGCCTTTCGATCGCCGTCGGAATGCTCGCCGCGCGAGATGAAGGCCGAGATCCGGCTGCGCAGTTCGTCCACTGTCCCGGTTTCACCGAGGCCGAATTCGACGGCGATGGCCTGCAATTCGTCCTTGCGCCGATACGAAATCCACTGTACCCCCATGTCGAAGCACGGTGGTCGAACTGGCACTTCGAAGTCTTTCGCGTTTCCGACTGGTAGTATCACGTATTGACCCTCCGGTTGAATCTTTTTCTTAGGTAACGCGCTGAATACCGGAGTCCTTGGGGTTAGTCACGGAAGCACCGGCGTATGCACGGTTAACACGGTTTGTCCAGTGGGGCGTCCTTGGAGTCCTTGCTGTTTGGGGTCCTGGTCGATGGTCGTGGTTGTCGTCGGTCTTTATAGTAGCCTGGGGATCGACCCTTGCTAGGCCGGTCGATGGTCCTTGCTATCGTTTGTCCTTGGAATTGTCCGGACTATTGATCCTTGCTGGGCCGGTCAATAGTCCTTGCTATCGTTGTCCTTGGAATTGTCCTTGTCGTCCTGGTCGTGCTGGGTTCGTTGATTTAAGCG